>NW_022589725.1:32181509-32214250 GCF_004348235.1 Phoca vitulina | reverse complement strand
CTCCTAATGTCCTCCATGCTATTCCTTATGTTCCACAAATAAGTGAAACCATATGATAATTGACTTTCTCTGCTTGACTTATTTCACTTAGCATAATCTCCTCCAGTCCCATCCATGTTAGTGTAAAAGTTGGGTATTCATCCTTTCTGATGGCTGAGTAATATTCCATTGTATATATGGACCACATCTTCTTTATCCATTCATCTGTTGAAGGGCATCTTGGCTCTTTCCACAGTTTGGCTATTGCAGACATTGCTGCTATGAACATTGGGGTGCATATGGCCCTTCTTTTCACTACATCTGTGTCTTTGGGGTAAATACCCAGGAGTGCAATTGCTGGGTCAGAGGGTAGCTCTATTTTAAAATTTTTGAGGAACCTCCACACTGTTTTCCAAAGTGGCTGTACCAACTTGCATTCCCACCAACAGTGTAAGAGGGTTCCCCTTTCTCCACAACCTCTCCAACATTTGTTGTTTATTTCCCTGTCCATTTTTGCCATTCTAACTGGTGTAAGGTGGTATCTCAGTGTGGTTTTGATTTGGATTTCCCTGATGGCTAATGATGATGAACATTTTTTCATGTGTCTGTTAGCCATTTGTATGTCTTCTTCAGAGAAGTGTCTTTTCATATCTTCTGCCCACTTTTTGACTTGATTATTTGTTTTTTGGATGTTGAGTTTGAGAAGTTCTTTATAGATCTTGGATACCAGCCCCTTATCTGTAGTGTCATTTGCAAATACCTTCTCCCATTCTGTGGGTTGCCTCTTTGTTTTGTTGACTATTCCCTTTGCTGTGCAGAAGCTTTTTATCTTGATGAAGTCCCAAAAGTTCATTTTTGCTTTTGTTTCACTGGCTTTTGGAGATGTATCTTGAAAGAAGTTGCTGTGGGCGATGTCAAAGAGGTTACTGCCTATGTTCTCTTCTAGGATTTTGATGGATTCCTGTCTCACATTGAGGTCTTTCATCCACTTTAAGTTTATCTTTGTGAATGGTGTTAGAGAATGGTTGAGTTTCATTCTTCTGCATGTGGCTGTCCAATTTTCCCAGCACCATTTATTGAAGAGACTGTCTTTTTTTCCATTGCATGTTTTATCTTGCTTTGTTAAAGATTATTTGACCATAGAGTTGAGGGTCCATATCTGGGTTCTCTATTCTGTTCCATTGGTCTATATGTCTGTTTTTGTGCCAGTACCATGCTGTCTTGGTAATCACCCCTTTGTAATATAGCTTGAAATCAGGCAACGTGATGCCCCCAGCTTTGTTTTTCTTTTTCAACATTTCCTTGGCTTCGGGGTCTTTTCTGATTCCATACAAATTTTAGGATTGTTTGTTCTAGCACTTTGAAAAATGTCATTGGAATTTTGATCGGGATGGCATTGAAGATATACATTGCTCTGGGTAGCATAGACATTTTAACAATATTTATTCTTCCTATCCATGAGCATGGAATGTTTTTCCATCTTTTTGTATCTTCTTCAATTTCTTTCATGACTGTTTTGTAGTTCCTAGAGTATAGATCCTTTACCTCTTTGGTTAGGTTTATTCTGAGGTATCTTATGGTTTTCGGTGCTATTGTAAATGGAATCGTTTCTCTAATTTCTCTTTCTACAGTTGCATTGTTAGTGTGTAAGAAGGCAACTGATTTCTGTGCATTGATTTTGTATCCTGCCACATTACTGAATTGCTGTATGAGTTCTAGGAATTTGGGGGTGGAGTCTTTTGGGTTTTCCACATAAAGTATCATGTCATCTGCAAAAAGAGAGAGTTTGACTTCTTCGTTGCCAATTTGAGTACATTTTATTTCTTTTTGTTGTCTGATTGCTGTTGCTAGGACTTCTAGTACTATGTTGAACAGTAGTGGCGAGAGTGGGCATCCTTGACGTGTTCCTGATCTTAAGGGAAAGGCTCTCAGCTTTTCCCCATTGAGGATGATATTCGCTGTGGGTTTTTCATAGACGGATTTTATGAACTTGAGGAATGTTCCCTCTATCCCTATACTCTGAAAGAAGTATTTTGTCAAATGCTTTTTCTGCATCAATTGAGAGGACCATATGGTTCTTCTCCCTCCTCTTATTAATGTGTTCTATCACATTGATTGATTTGTGAATGTTGAACCACGCTTGCATCCCTGGGATAAATCCCACTTGGTCTTGGTGGATGATCCTTTTAATGTATTGTAGGATCCTATTAGCTAGGATTTTGTTGAGGATTTTGGAATCCATATTCATCAGGGATATCGGTCTGAAATTCTCCTTTTTGATGGGGTCTTTGCCTGGTTTGGGGATTAAGGTAATGCTGGCCTCATAGAATGAGTTTGGAAGTTTTCCTTCTGTTTCCATTTTTTGAAACAGCTTCAGTAGAATAGGTGTTATTTCTTCTTTGAATGTTTGGTAGAAATCCCCAGGGAATCCATCAGGCCCTGGACTCTTGTTTTTTGGGAGCTTTTTGATCACTGCTTCAATCTCGTTACTGGTTATTGGCCCATTCAGGTTGTCAATTTCTTCCTGTTTCAGTCTTGGCAGCTTATAGGTTTCCAGGAAGGCCTCCATTTCATCCAGATTGCTCAGTTTATTGGCATATAGTTGTTGATAATAATTTCTAATAATTGTTTCTATTTCCTTGGTGTTAGTCGTGATCTCTCCCCTTTCATTCATAATTTTATTAATTTGGGTCCTTTCTCTCTTCTTTTGGATAAGTCTGGCCAGTGGTTTACCAATCTTATTAATTCTTTCAAAGAACCAACTTCTAGTTTCGTTGATCTGATCTACTGTGTTTCTGGTTTCTAATTCATTGATTTCTGCTCTAATCTTAATTATTTCTCTTCTAATGCATGGCTTAGGTGTCGTTTGTTGCTTTTTCTCTAGTTCTTTAAGGTGTAGAGTTAGTTGGTGAATTCGGGATTTTTCTATTTTTTTGAGTGAGGCTTGGATGGCTATGTATTTCCCCCTTAGGACCGCCTTTGCAGTATCCCATAGGTTTTGGACTGATGTGTTTTTGTTCTCATTGATTTCCATGAATTGTTTAAGTTCTTTGATTTCTTGGTCGACTCAAACATTCTTGAGCAGAGTGGTCTTTAGCTTCCAAGTGTTTGAATTTCTGCCAAATTTTTTCTTGTGATTGAGTTCCAGTTTTAGAGCATTATGGTCTGAGAATATGCAGGAAATAATCTCAATCTTTTGGTATCGGTTGAGACCTGATTTGTGACCCAGTATGTGGTCTATTCTGGAGAAAGTTCCATGTGCGCTCGAGAAGAATGAGTATTCTGTTGTTTTAGGGTGGAATGTTCTGTAAACATCTATGAGGTCCATCTGGTCCAATGTATCATTCAAAGCTCTTGTTTCCTTGTTGATTTTCTGCTTAGATGATCTGTCCATTGCTGAGAGTGGAGTATTGAGGTCTCCTACAATTAAGGTATTGTTATCAATATGACTCTTCATTTTGGTTAACAGTTGGCTTATGTAGATGGCTGCTCCCATGTTGGGGGCATAGATATTTACAATTGTTAGATCTTCTTGTTGGATAGACCCTTTAAGAATGATATAGGGTCCTTCTGTGTCTCTTATTACCAACTTTACTTTAAAATCTAATTTGTCTGATATATGAATTGCTACCCCAGCTTTCTTTTGAGGACCACTGGCATGGAAGATGGATCTCCATCCCTTCACTTTCAGTCTGGATGTATCTTTAGGTTCAAAATGAGTCTCTTGTAGACAGCATATGGATGGATCCTGTCTTTTTATCCAATCTGCAACCCTGTGCTGTTTTATGGGAGCATTTAGGCCATTCACGTTGAGAGTGATTATTGAAAGATATGAATTAATTGTCATCATGTTGCCTGTGAAAACATTGTTTTTATAGATTGTGCCTGTAAATTTTTGTTGTAGATCACTCTTGGGGTCTTTCTCCTTTTATAGAACCCCCCTTAATATTTCTTGCAGGGCCGGCTTAGTGGTCACATATTCTTTCAGTTTCTGCTGGTCGTGGAAGCTCTGCATCTCTCCATCCATTCTAAATGAAAGCCTTGCCAGATAAAGTATTCTTGGCTGCATGTTCTTCTCATTTAGTACCCTGAATATGTCTTGCCAGGCCTTTCTGGCTTGCCAGGTCTCTGTGGATAGGTCTGACGTTATTCTGATGTTCCTCCCTCTGTACGTAAGGAATCTCTTCCCCCTAACTGCCCTTAAGATGGTTTCCTTCTTTCTAAGATTTGCAAGTTTTACTATTACATGCCGGGGTGTTGGCCTGTTTTCCTTGATCTTAGGAGGGGTCCTCTCTGCCTCTAGGACTCGAATGTTTGTTTCATTCCCCAGATTAGGGAAGTTCTCAGCTACGATTTGCTCAAATACATCTTCTAGTCCTCTCTCTCTCTCCACTCCCTCCGGGATTCCAATTATTCTGACATTGGAATGCTTCATGGTGTCACTTATTTCTCTGATTGTGTTTTCATGGATTCTGAGTTGTTTTTCCCTGGCCTCCTCTTCTCCCTTTTTATCTATTATATTGTCTTCCAGGTCGCTTATTCTCTCTTCTGCCTCAGTTACCCTAGCTGTTAGATTATCTAGATTGGATTGGATCTCATTGATAGCATTTTTAAGTTCTGCCAATTCACCTTTTATTTCTGCCCTTAGAGACTCTATGTTGCCATTAATTGATTTCTCCATTCTAGCCATTGTCTTCACAATTGCTAGCCTGAATTCCATCTCCGACATCTTGGTTATATCTGCATCCATTTGTAAATCTGAAGCATAAGTCATAATCTCTGAGTCTTTTCTATTTGGGGGGCTCCTCCTCCTAGCCATTCTGTTGATGGGTGTTTGAGGGAATGTATAGAGTCCAAATTATTGACCAGAACCCAAGCAAGATGCACCTGTTTTCTTGGGACCTTAGGGTTGCTGGCCTCTTGTTTTCCCAGTCTGTCTTCTGCGGGAGGGGCCTGCCATGCTGTTACTCAGGCAACCCTGTTCGGGTAGTGTTGCCCTGCCCCCCTGTGGTGGGGGATGGGCTCAGCGGGAAGCAGTCTTTAGGGCTTTTGTTCTCTGGCGGCTTTCCCTGGCGGCTTTCCACATCTCTTCCGCGAGTCAGAGCAGAAGAGACCGTTTCCAACCCTCTGCCTCAGAGCAGAGAGATCGCAGTCTGTTCTTCAGTGAGATCTCCAGGCCACACGGTCTTCGTTTTTGTCCATGCTGCTATAAACTGCAGTGTCCTGGGTTGTGTGCCCCTCTGCAGCACCCCCAGTCCTGCCTCCAGGTCAGAGCACATCTCTGCCCTTTGTGCTTCTAAAACCACCAGCTGCTCCCGGTACTCGCATGTGACCCCGCTGCTCCGGGTTTCCGCCCCGGGGGGCTGCCCTAAAGTCCTTTCCCCGCTGCTACCGGTCTGCGAGTCTGTGTCCCATCTGTAGCACGTGAGGCTTTCACTCACCGGTGGTGTAAGATCCCCATGGCCAGGCACCCTCCCACTGCCGTTTATCCTCTGATATCTGCCCATGGAATCACGGCCCCCCGCTTCATACCTCAAAACCAACTGCCTGCGATATTCTGTTTGTAGAGATCCAGATCTTCTTACATCTCAGGCTGGTTTCGTGGGTGCTCAGAGTGGTCTGGTAGATATCCAGCTCAATTCCGGGGACCAGTTGAAATAGGGTCCCCTACTCCTCCGCCATCTTTCCCCCTCTTTCAGGATCGACTCCTTAATTTCTCTTTCTTCTGTCTTATTGTTGGTGTATAGGAATGTCACTGATTTCTGTGCGTTGATTTTCTTTTTTTTTTAATTTTTTATTGTTATGTTAATCATCATACATTACATCATTAGTTTTTGATGTAGTGTTCCATGATTCATTGTTTGTGTATAACACCTGGTGCTCCATGCATAACGTGCCCTCTTTAATACCCATCACCAGGCTAACCCATCCTCCCACCCCCTTCCCCTCTAGAACCCTCAGTTTGTTTTTCAGAGTCCATCGTCTCTCATGGTTCGTCTCCCCCTCCTATTTCCCCTCCTTCATTCTTCCCCTCCTGCTATCTTCGTCTTCTTCTTCTTTTTTTTTTTTTTTTTAACATATATTGTATTATTTGTTTCAGAGGTACAGTGTGCATTGATTTTCTATCCTGCCACTTTACTGAATTCCTGTATGAGTTCTAGCAGTTTTGGGGTGCAGTCTTTTGGGTTTTCCACATAAAGTATCATTCATCTGCAAAGAGTAAGAGTTTGACTTCTTCTTTGCCAATTTGGATGCCTTTGATTTCTTTTTGTTGTCTGATTGCTGTGGCTAGGACTTCTAGTACTATGTTGAACAGCAGTGTTGATAGTGGACACCCCTGCCATGTTCCTGACCTTAGGGGGAAAGCTCTCAGTTTTTCCCCATTGAGAATGATGTTCGCTGTGGGTTTTTCATAGATGGCTTTTATGATTTTGAGGTATGTACCCTGTATCCTTATACTCTGAAGAGTTTTGATCAAGAAAGGATGCTGTACTTTGTCAAATGCTTTTTTCTGCATCTATTGAGAGGATCATGTGGTTCTTGTTCTTTCTTTTATTAATGTATTGTATCACATTGATTGATTTGTGGATGTTGAACCAAACTTACAGCCCAGGGATAAATTCCACTTGGTCGTGGTGAATAATCCTTTGAATGTACTGTTGGATCCTATTGGCTAGTATTTTGGTGAGAATTGTTGCATCCATGTTCATCAAGGATATTGGTCTGTAATTCTCCTTTTTGATGGGGTCTTTGTCTGGTTTGGGGATCAAGGTAATGGTGGCCTCATAAAACGAGTTTGGAAGTTTTCCTTCCATTTCTATTTTTTGGAACAGTTTCAGAAGAATAGGTATTAATTCTTCTTGAAATGTTTGGTAGAATTCCCCTGGGAAGCCATCTGGCCCTGGGCTTTTGTTTTTTGGGAGATTTTTGATGACAGCTTCAATTTCCTTAGTAGTTATAGGTCTGTTCAGGTTTTCTATTTCTTCCTGGTTCAGTTTTGGTAGTTGATACATCTCTAGGAATACATCCATTTCTTCCAGATTATCTAATTTGCTGGCATAGAGTTGCTCATAATATGTTCTTATAATTGTTTGTATTTCTTTGGTGTTGGTTGTGATCTCTCCTCTTTCATTCATGATTTTATTTATTTGGGTCATTTCTCTTTTCTTTTTTATAAGTCAGGCCAGGGGTTTATCAATCTTGTTAATTCTTTCAAAGAACCAGCTCCTAGTTTCATTGATCTGTTCTACTGTTCTTTTGGTTTCTGTTTCATTGATTTCTGCTCTGATCTTTATTATTTCTCTTCTCCTGTTGAGTTTAGGCTTTATTTGTTGTTCTTTCTCCAGCTCCTTTAGGTGTAGGGTTAGGTTGTGTACTTGAGACTTTTCTTGTTTCTTGAGAAAGGCTTGTATTGCTATATACTTTCCTCTTAGGACTACCTTTACTGCATCCCAAAGATTTTGAATAGTTGTGTTTTCATTATCATTGGTTTCCATGAATTTTTTTAATTCTTCTTTAATTTTCTTGTTGACCCATTCATTCTTTAGTAGGATGCTCTTTAGCCTCCATGTATTTGAGTTCTTTCCGACTTTCCCCTTGTGATTGAGTTCTAGTTTCAAAGCATTGTGGTCTGAAAATAGGCAGGGAATGATCCCAATCTTTTGGTACCGGTTGAGACCTGATTTGTGACCTAGGATGTGATCGATTCTGGAGAATGTTCCATGGGCACTAGAGAAGAATGTGTATTCTGTTGCTTTGGGGTGGAATGTTCTGAATATATCTGTGAAGTCCATCTGGTCCAGTGTGTCATTTAAAGTCTTTATTTCCTTGTTGATCTTTGTTTAGATGATCGGTCCATTTCAGTGAGGGGGGTGTTAAAGTCCCCCACTACTATTGTATTGTTGTCGATGTGTTTCTTTGCTTTTATTATTCTTTTCAAAATTTTTATTGTTATGCTAATCACCGTACATCATTAGTTTTTGATGTAGTGTTCCATGATTCATTGTGTATAACACCCAGCGTTCCATGCAGAACATGCCCTCTTTAATACCCATCACCAGGCTAACCCATCCTCCCACCCCCTCCCCTCTAGAATCCTCAATTTTTTTTTCAGAGTCCATCATCTCTTATGGTTCATCTCCCCCTCCGATTTCCGCCCCTTCATTCTTCCCCTCCTGTGCTTTTGTTATTAATTGGCTTATATAAATGGCTTCTCCCATGTTAGGGGCATAGATATTTACAATTGTTAGATCTTTTTGTTGAATAGACCCTTTAAGTAGGATATAGTGTCCTTTCTCATCTCTTATTACAGGCGTTGGTTTAAAATCTAATTTGTCTGATATAGGATTGCCACCCCAGCTTTCTTTTGGTGTGCATTATCATGGTAAATGCTTTTCCACCCCCTCACTTTCAATCTGGGGGTGTCTTTGGGTCTAAAATGAGTCTCTTGCAGACAGCATATCGATGGGTCTTGTTTTTTAATCCAATCTGATAGCCTGTGTCTTTTGATTGGGGCATTGAGCCCATTTACATTCAGGGTAACTATTGAAAGATAGGAATTTAGTGCCATTGTATTGCCTGTAAGGTGACTGTTACTGTATACTGTCCATGTTCCTTTCTGGTCTATGTTACTTTTAGGCTCTCTCGTTGCTTAGAGGACTCCTTTCAATATTTCTTATAGGGCTGGT
Organism: Phoca vitulina; assembly: GCF_004348235.1. Lineage (NCBI taxonomy): Eukaryota > Metazoa > Chordata > Mammalia > Carnivora > Phocidae > Phoca > Phoca vitulina. The sequence goes on along the minus strand of NW_022589725.1, from coordinate 32,205,584 downwards.
TTTGTGTTTGCAAATTCCTTTAGTTTTTGTTTGTCCTGCAAGCTTTTTATCTCTCCTTCTATTTTCAATGACAGCCTAGCTGGATATAGTATTCTTGGCTGCATATTTTTCTCATTTAGTGCTCTGAATATGTCCTGCCAGTCCTTTCTGGTCTGCCAGGTCTCTGTGGATAGGTCTGTTGCCAATCTAATGTTTCTACCATTGTAAGTTACAGATCTCTTCTCCCGAGTTGCTTTCAGGATTTTCTCTTTGTCTCTGAGGCTCGTAAGTTTTACTATTAGATGTCAGGCTGTTGACCTATTTTTATTGATTTTGAGAGGGGTTCTCTGTGTCTTCTGGATTTTAATGCCTGTTTCCTTCCCCAAATTAGGGAAGTTCTCTGCTATAATTTGCTCCAATATACCTTCTGCCTCTCTCTCTGTTTCTTCTTCTTCTGGGATCCCAATTATTCTAATATTGTTTTGTCTTATGTTATCACTTATCTCCCGAATTTGCCCTCATGATCCAGTAGTTGTTTATCTCTCTTTTTCTCAGCTTCTTTATTTTCCATCATTTGGTCTTCTATATCACTGATTCACTCTTCTGCCTCATTTATCCTAGCAGTTAGAGCCTCCATTTTTGATTGTACCTCATTAATAGCCTTTTTAATTTTGACTTGGCTGGATTTTAGTTCTTTTATAACTCCAGAAAGGGTTTCTCTAATAACTTCCATGTTTTTTTCAAGCCCAGCTAGTATCTTTAAAATCATCATTCTGAACTCTTGTTCTGACATCTTACTAATGTCCATATTGATTAGATCCCTGGCAGTCAGTACTGCGTCTTGTTTTTTTGTTGAGGTGATTTTTTTCAGCCTTGTCATTTTTCCAGAGGAGAATAGATGAATGAGAGAACAAAATGCTAACAGGGTAACAACGTCCCTAGGAAATATCCACTAAACAAATCAGAAAAGACCTGAAACCGGGAAAAAAGAAAGGGAAAGAAAGAAAAAAGAAAAAAAAGAAAAAGAATAAGATAAAAACAAACAAACAAAAGCAAAACAAAACAAAGAAAACAAATATGATCAAATATGATCAGGCTGGTGCATAGATCAGTGCCACACACTAGATTTTGGATGTAGTTTGGTCTGTTAGAAGAAAGTGCCTCCCAAAATTTTAAAGAAAGAAAAACATATATGTACAAAAATAAGGGTTAATATGATGAAGGGATGGAATATGACTGTAAAGATGAAAATTATAAAAGATTTTATAAAAGGAATTGATATAAGAAGTTGGTTGAAAAAAGTAAGAAGATGATTTTTAAAAAAAAAAGAAAGAAAAGGGAGAGAATGTGATCAGGCAGGAGACTAGAACAAAGCCATACACTAGAGATTTAGGGTATATTTTGATCTGTTAGAACAAACTGTATCCCAAAAGTTTAAAGAGAGAACAACTTATATATATATATATATATATATATATATATATATACCAAAAATCAGGGTAACTACTATGAAGAGATAGAATATGACTTTAAAAATGAAAAATAAAAAAGATTTTTTTTTTTAAAAAAGGGATTGATAAAATGTTGGTTGAAAAAGGGAAAAAGAAAAATTAAAAAAAAAGACAGTTAAAAAAAATTAACTTTGAAAGACTAAAGAATCATGGGGAAAAAGCCACGAATTCTATGTGGAGTATTCCTCTAGCACTGGAGTTCTGCCGTTCTCATTGATCAGTAAACTTGGTCTTGGCTGGCTGTTCTCGCTGATCTTCTGGTGGAGGGGCCTGTTGCCGTGGTTCCCAAATGTCTTTGCCAGAGGCGGAATTGCCCCACCCTTGCCGGTCCAGGCTAAGTGAGACTAATCTGCTCGGGTTTGCTCTCGGGAGCTTTTGTTCCCTGCAAGCTTTCTGTACAGCTTTGGAGGACGAGTGTAAAAATGTCGGCCTCCCAATCTCCGCCCCAGAGGAGCCGAGAACTCAAGGCCCCACTCCTCAGTGTGCCCCCAGAGAAAAGCAGTCAATCACTCCCGTCTCCCCTGTCTCCAGCCACACTCCGTGCTCACCAGGCCTGTGACCAAGTGTTTCTATCTCTGGCACACAACCCTGTGTGGAGTCTCCAAACCCAGCAGATCCCTGCGGTGCGCTCCCATGCCACTCCTCCCGGGGCAGGAAGGGGAGTCTCCCCAGATCTGCCGCTTGTTGGGTCCCTGCTGGAAGAGCAATGGCCCGACTGCACCACGGATCATGGTTTATGGCAACCCTGAGCTGAGAGTCCACTTCTAGGCTCCGTCTCTGCAGCCGGCTTCCCTGCTCCAATACCTGGGAGCTCTGCTGCACTCAGGCACCCCCGGTCTTCCTGTGACCCGGAGGGTCCTGAGACCACACTGTCCCAGCGAGGGTTCCACCCCCTGCTTAGCCACTGGAGCAACATCCCTCAGAGGAGCAGACTTCTAAAAGTTCCAATTTTGTGCTCCACCACTCTATCACTTGTCAGAAGTGGCTGATGGAGGCCCCCTCCCCTGTTGTCCATCCTCCTGAATATCGCCTCGGATTCACTTCTCTGCATGTCCTACCTTCCAGAAAGTGGTCGCTTTTCTGTTCAGAGAGTTGTTGCTATTCTTTTCTTCTATCTCTTGTTGAGTTCTTGGTGTTCAGAATGGTTTGACCCCTATCCAGCTGAATGCCTGAGACCAGACAAAATCCAGGTCTCCTAATCCTCTGCCATCTTGCTCCTCTACCCTGAGGATCTATAGTCTCTTAAACTGAGGTCATAGTAAACTGGAGAAAAGGGAATACCCAAGCTTTTCAAGGACTATTAAACACAGCGACTGAATTGGCAACGATACCTGAGAACCTAAAATATCATCACGGACCCTTGTTAGAGAGGGTGCACATAGAGTCCTGGCAACATATGGAGGATAAGATCCAGCTCACAATGGGTCCAGAGGGCCCGTTGACTCCCATGGTGGTCATGTTCAAGTCCCTGAAAGTATCATCGGCGAGTACATACTCGATAGCTGGCAGAATTCTCACATTCCATCCTTCAAATGTGGGGTAAGGGCTACGATTGTAGAGATGGCCAAGGGAAAGACTTGGAAACTGCCTCCTCTCAGGCTGGTAAAATAAAATTTTAAGATGTTTTCCAAGGGCTAGAAGGAGGTGGTAATGGGAAGTTCTGATTAATGGTACAGAGTTTTAGTTTTACAAGATGCAATGAGATGTGAAGATGGGTTGAGGGAGGTTGTACAAAGATATTAATGATTTAATACAATTAGAATGTACTCCAGGAACTTAATGTCCTTCATGACATTAAAATAAACTGTATTTTAAAACTGCAAATATGGAGAAATGAACACAGGACAATTTCGCCTTGCCATTTATACTCTTCCATTTAGGTCCTATCCCAGGCATCTTTTTTCAGCCATTCTCCTTGAGACAACTTTGATCAAACAACATGTTCTCATTCTGTGCCCATGTCAAAGCTTAAAATCCGAATTCTGCAAAACAGGAAAAGTTTTTTGAAAAGGTAATTTTCAGAGTTAATTGATTAAGACATTTTATTCCTTGATCAATTTTTAAAATATAACACAAATTTAAAATTCTATTTCATCCACTTTAATTTGAATTCACTGATTTTTAAACTCAGAATCCACTTTTTAGGCAAATGGCTTGGATCTTTTTTATCCGTATCATAATCTACTGACTTTCGGTTCTGCTGTTTTCAGGTTTCTTTATGTGTCATTCTTTTTACCACAACTTTCCTGATGCTCATTTGGAATATGAAAATATTTGTCACCCCAGTTTATGATATAATTGACATAGAGCACTGTGTATGTTTAAGGTCCACGGCATAATGATGTTAGTTTCATATATCTTGAGACGATTACCAGAGTAAGTTTAGTTCACCGCCATCATCTCTTAGAGATACAAAAATAAAGTAAATCAAAAAGAAAGAAAACGTTTTTCTTTGGATTGAGAACTCTCAGATTGGCTCTCTGAACAGCTCTCAAATACACCATGGAGCAGTAGTAACTGTAGTCATCAGGTTGTACTGTAAATCCCTATGACTTATGTATCTTAAACCTGGAAGTTTGTAACTTTTCACCATTCACTCAATCCCGACCCCACCCTCTGCCCTCTGTTTCTTCTCCTTACTTCAGTCTGATCTCTTTTTCTGAGTTAGTTTTTTCCTTTGCTTTTTTTTTTTGTTTTCCATTCCAATTAGAAAAGAAAAATTTATATCTATCTATGTATATATATACATGTATATATGTAGTAATTATCTATCACTTATCTATCTCTCTATTTACATCTCTACCTACATATATATAGTATTTGCCTTTGTGTGTCTCACTTACGTCACTTGGCATAATGCTTTAAAAGTCCAGGACTGTTATCCCATTTAGTAGGATTTCCTTTCCTTATGGCTGATTAATATCCCATTATATACGAAACACTTCTTTATCCATTGACCACTAATGGGCACTGATCTTTTCTGTGTCTTGACTGTTGAAAATAAGGCTTCTTGACATGGAGGTGGGTGCAGGGATTTCTTGGACATATTCCTTTGTTTTGTATGAGTATGTCTCCAGAAGTAGAATTGCTGGATCCTATGGTAGTTCTATTTTTACTTTTTTGAGGAACCTCCATCCTGTTTTGCCTAGTGCCAGTCCCAATGTGCATTCCCGCCAATGGTGCCCAAGGGGTCCCTTTACTGCATATCCTCACCAGTATTTGTTATCGTTTGCCTTTTTTCAGATAGCTAGTCCAATTGATGTGATGTGATATCTCATTATGCACTTGGTTGCATTTTTCTGTAGCTTAGTCCTGTTGAGGACCTTGTTTTCTACTGCTTCTCATCTATTTATGTTCTCTGGGAAAATGCCAGAGCACTGGACACTGTGTCTGGGGTCCAGGGACAAGACTCCATTAGACCTTTAGAGTCCTCGTTTGCACATATAGGGATGGATGCAGAAGCACTCTCCTGGCAGATGTGAGGGGGCTGGAATAAGAAAGAGGACACCATGGGAGTGGACAGAAAAGGAGGAAAGGGAGGGATATGAAGTCCTTTACTCTGCCATGGAGCCTGGAGAGCCTGCTCCTTTGCCCCTGTGACGCTAGAAAGCCAGTGTCTTGAGGACCCTCAAGAAAAGGCATCCCTTTCTTTGTTGGTGTGCCTGCCTGGGGCTGTCCCATGAGATCTGGAGAACACCATGCAGGTCGCTTCCTTGTCCATGGCACCTAGTGAGTTCTGCCAGAGGAACTGGAGCAGGGAGAGTCAGGCACAGGCCATTGTGGTTGTCCCTCTACCCAGAAATAGCTTGACACTTTTAGTAGCATTCTCCCTGCAGTCTAGGTGGTTAAAGGGGAGGTGGACTCCAGGAGCTTCTCAAATATTCATTTAGTAACTAGACCCTAAGCATTCCCCTATGCCAGGTACCTTGGTGGGCCCATGCGTGGACGTGAAAATTCCTAGGGCTCCCTGCCTCTTGGAGCTCAGAGACTAGAGATGGACTGAAGCAAAAAAGCAAAGACATGAAGGGAGCTAGACGTGCACAAGTCAGGGTGCAGTGTGCCAGGAAGAAGGGACCACTGCTGCAGACACTCAGTAACCGAAGCTGCTTTGGCCAGAGGAGGTGAAAAAGGCAGGCAGTGTGGCTGGAGGGAAACTAGGAGGAGAACAGAAGGGAGGGAGGGAGGGAGGAGGGTAGGGAGAAATACTGAAGCCAGGGGGACTGTTAGTTTTCTGTTATTCGTCTGTGATGGCATTACCCCAATACCTGCATCTTACAGTGCGTATACTTAAATCTCTCAGTTTTTGTGGATGAGGTATCCAGGCACAAATTAGCTTGGTTCCCCAGCCTCAAGGTGTGTCAGAGCGTGTGGCTGTGACTGAGGCTAGACTGGCAGAGGATTTTCTCCCATGTCAGCTCCCATGATTCGGGAGGCCATTTGGACTCAGAATCTGAGTTCCTGTGCCTCTTTTGGCCTTGGCGCTGCCTCAGTTCTCTGCCCTGTGAGCCTCTATAGATGGCAGCTCAAAACATCTGTGCTTGCTTTTTGGTTCAGAGACAGAGAAGCAAAAGGGAAAGGGAAAGAGTGAGAAGTGGACCAGGAGAAAAGTAACTAGGAAGGGAGATACTCTCTGCATGACATCTAGAGAAACTCTAGACATGGTATTTCATTACATTGACTGTATGCTATGGGTCAGAAGCCAGTCTCTAACCACCTAGAGGTTACAGAGGGATGCCTATAACACAGGTCAGCATCCCTGGGAGCCCTGGTGAAGGCCATTCCCCTCATAGACCAAAATGAGGCAATGGGGTCTCATTCTTAATGTAACGGGAAACAATTAAATGGTTTTACTACAGAGGATGACAATGTCTGCATCTTCGAGGATTTCCACCCCATCATGGTGTCACATGAAAATGAGGACAAGGGGCACGTGACTGTTCCAATTTTACGCTGCTGGGACCCCGGCCTCTTTGGAGCGGTCCTCCATGCCAAGTTCCACCCTTTCTTATAATTCTTCCATCCTCAAATTTGTGCCTCAGATACACAGGATACTATCCCACACATGGAATCAATCTTATCCACATACACCTGATGATGTCCCACGGAAGTCGATTCTAGCCTGATCCCCACTCTGCAGGTTGGCAAAGTGGGGAATCCATGACAGACACAATGACGAGGACACAGAACTGGGAAAAGAATCAGAGAAAGAAAGGTCTGACATCAGCTCTGTTTCTGGAAAGTTAGAGCCCTAGTTACATTTCCAGAGATTTGTGGCCATGGCATTTTTGGCTCATTGTATAAAGTTAAGGAGAGGACATGGGGGAGAAAGGTAAACAGTCAAGTGCCAAGAAGGGGCTCTGGTGAGTCCTGCCTGAACGAAGTGGCCCAGGGAATAGAATCTTGACAGAATGACCTCACTTCCTTCGTGATATGCCCCAACTAAGCTTAGAACTCTCGGAACATTCAAAAGACAACCTACTCTCCAGCTCACTTGAGACGTTCAAGAGAACAAGATGTTCTGTTGTTGTGTCCCCACTTTCAGGGGCTATGGGCCCAAGAAACCCAGAGTGAGAGAATTTTATGTCATTGTAGATGTTGGCTCAGCCCTCTTTTCCAAAGCTTCTGGTCATGTGGCAGGAGACTCCAACAGGTAACACAAGGCAGCTCAGGGCAGCCCCCTGGAGAGCAGACAACAACTGTGATCCCACCTCAGCAGGCCCACACCTCTTGCCCCTCACTGTGTGTGTGTGTGTGTGTGTGTGTGTATGTGTAGAGAATGGGACAGAGGATTAGGGACATGCCCTTCCCTGGCAGAAGCAATCTGCCAGGGGTTAGAAGCCTGGCACATCTTTCATGTTCATACCGCAGGTCAGAGCAGGCAGGATGAGAAGGTGAGTGCTGGGGACCAAGCTCACCTACCTGTATATTAATCAGGAGCCTGAGAGTGTCATCTGGCTACCTCCTTGCTCAAGGTCTTTTCAGCTGCCCCACTTAGTCTGAACTGGAGTACACGATTTTTTTTTTTGAAGTTTTATTTATTTATCTTTTAAATGTTATTATGTTGTGTTAATCACCATAGATTACATCATTAGTTTTTGATTTAGTGTTCCATGATTTTTCATGGGGGAGTCCCCTTTTGGCAATGTCCCGGGAGGACGCTAATGTCTCTTGGCCCTGCATATATGGGGCACTGCACTTTCAGAGCTCCACCCAGGAGATCTTGGATGAGCTGGTCTGGGACTTCAACTACTCCAACTCCCTAGACATGTGTCAGGTGCATCAGGACACCCAGGATCAGTGCTGCTCTGAGGTGAGAATGGGAAGAGGGTTGTCCACACTCAGGGCCCCCACACAAATATGGGGACAAACCTGGGGCCCTCCCATAGTGCTTCCACATGAGTGTCCCACAGGCCCAACCCCAGAGTAACCCGAACAGCCACACCTCTGCCACCATGTATGGGAGAAGGGAGAAAGACACTCTTCTCAGATGTGGGAATGGTACAGAACACAGTTAAAGACTTTTGCGGTTTGGAGGGCGGTTATTTGGTTTCCTTTGGTTTTGTTTTACTTCTCATGAAGCCATGAGGATCTTTGCATTTTACTACTGTTTTGATTATTTTCCCTACTCACCCAAGCTATCCTGTGTAGAACCTAAAGCCCCTGTTCTTGAAGAACTTGTCTGAGGCCTTCTAAATCCTCACACTTAATAGGGTGATTGAACATAATGGGGATGGTGGAATGAAGCCATTCTATATCTTTCTCTGTAATGTATCATCTCTCAGAACAAACACATCACATCATTGTAGGTCCACCAGGTCACACACTGTGTCCTTATATGTCTCCATAGTCCTCTATAAGCTGGTCATCTACCAAAGTGATTCAGCCTTTCAACGCTGGTGGAACATGACAGGATTCAATTCTGTTGCCATTTCAGCAGTGCTGCAAGGAACACCTTAAGTGTCCTAAAACACTGTTTTAGTGGCTACCTCTGCCAGAACATAGAACCAAACAGAGGTTGGGGAAAGGCTTCTGATGCCTCCTGGCCCAGGTAGCTGGCTCTGTCTTTGCAGAGTTCCACCCAGGACCTCTTTGATGAGCTGCTCTACAGGTTCAGCTACTACCTGTCCCTTGACAAGCAGCAGGCGTATCAGGCCACCAACAACATCCAGGGCTGGTCTGGCGTGAGAAGAGGTCCTGATTCATGTCCAATCTCATAACTCAGGGCAAGGCCGGAACACAGACTAGAGATCACGGGCTCCCCTGGGGCCTGCCGAGGAAGGTGGTTTTCCCCTGAACCTTTCTCCCCATGTCAGGAACAGACCAAGCCTCATCAGCATAGGGGAAATGCCATGCAGCTCATGCTTTGGATAGTTCTCATTCCCAACCTATATGATCCTGAGCAGCATTTGAGATTCTCCCCCTGTGGTTTCTCCTTCTGCAGTAGGGATGTTTATGGATGACTCGAAGGCCTACAGGTCTTAATAAAGGCTATTAAGAGAGAGAAATGCTATTGTTGTTCCGCTAACAGAACATGTTGAAGTAACCAATGGTTTGTCATTTCACCCCTAAAGCCAATTGTACTTTTAAGCCTAGAACTTTTTTCTGGTGGACACTCAAGGCCTTTCTCTTACACAAGTTCACAAAGGGATGAGAGTCTATGGTCTGAGTGCCAGACCCTGATCATCCTGGTGGTTGGTTCATGGTGTTGAAGCTGACTACATTGCCCCCCCCCCCCTTGTCTACCTGGTGGGAAAAGGAATCAACCCTGTCCCTGGATGAGGCCTGCCCGATGCTGACGCTCAAAGAAGGCACAGTGGAGAACTTCCTACCCTCCCTGGTCCCAGGCAGCTCCTGGTCAACTCACAGGGGTCTATCTCTCCTTAGCTGGATCACATGGTAGCTCTATTTTCAACTTTTTGAGGAACCTCCATACGGTTTTCCAGAATGCCTGCACCAGCTTGCATTCCCACTAACAGTGTAGGAGGGTTCCCCTTTCTCCGCATCCCCGCCAACATCTGTCATTTCCTGACTTGTTAATTTTAGCCATTCTGACTGGTGTTAGGTGATATCTCATTGAGGTGTTTTTTTTTACAATTTTTTTTTTTAAATTTTATGATGTTATGTTAGTCACCATGGAATACATCATTAGTTTTTGATGTGGTGATCCACGATCCATTGTTTTCGTATAACACCCAGTGCTCCATGCAGTATGTGCCCTGCTTAATACCCATCACTGGGATAACCAATCCCCCCGCCCCCCTCCCCTCTAAAACCCTGTTTGTTTCTCAGAGGTTTTCATTTGGATTTCCTTGATGCCGAGCAATGCTGAGCACTTTTTCATTGTCTGTTGTCGGCCTCCCCTTCTGTCATCAGAGAGGGTTGTGTGACTGGGTCCATCCCTGTAGGCAGACCATTTGCCCCATGTCCTCCTTTCTCTGACCCCCGGAGTCTGGCCTAGATGCCAGGGCTGTTATCTGTGTATGTACGGCCCCCTCATGTGTCCTAGACTAAATGCAGATTGACAAGTAGTGGGGAAAAAGTGCTAGTAATAACCCGTGGGCTCTTTTTGATGGACTTTGGTTGTCTACTTTCCAGGGGAATGAGATCAACCACCAGAAAAAGCATAAGGTGAGCACATGGGGCACTTCCTGGAGGGAAGGGTAGGGGACTGGATATCAGAGATGTCCCTGGGAAGAACATTCCTTGGCTCCATCCCCTCCATCTCACATGGACAGGGACTGGTTGATAATAAAGAGGCGGAAGACCCATGTAGTTAAGTAGTGGGGACAGAGCAATGGCATCAAGGAGAACTTCCTGGAGGAGGTGCTATTTAGACTCACCTCGGAAAACAGGTTGGGACTGGATGAATTTTCAGGCAGGAGGGAGACCATGTGTGCCAAGACCCAAGACAGGTGCCCTCTCCCGCTGCTCAACCCTCACCAGGCCCTGTAGCTTCCCGCCCCAGGCCCTGGAAGCATTCTGTGCTTCTCTCTCTGCCCAGGAATACAAAGTCCTGATGGAGATCATGCTGCTCCAGGTGGCTACAGAGAATTACAACATGGAACCCAAGGATCCATTTCGGGCCTGGTTCTAGTCTATGGAGTGGCTCGGCAAGGATGAAAGGTGAGGCCCATCAGGACCTGAGTGAGCATTGGGCTGGACTCTTTCTGCTGGCCACTCCAGGGATCCTTCATCCCTGGGCAGCCTCAGGCCTTGTTGCTGGGGTGCTAGACTCCAGCTGAGGGAAAACACTGGGAGGGACTCCTGAATGGCAGCTCCTGCTCAACTCACAGGGGTCTCTCTGTCCTTAGCTACATCCTGTCCTGCCAGCTGGAGCCCCGATCCTAGCTGGCCAGCAGCACTCAAGAAGGAGAAGAACTGGCCACAGTCAACCTCAGGACTGAGCGCATGTCCAGTGGCAGTACCATGTTCCTCAGCAGTTGGGGTACTTGTGGTGCGTGCGCCCCATCTGCTTCAACACCCCTTCTCCCATCTCTTTACTTATTGGGAGATACAATATTGAATTGTTGTAAATACTTAAGTGATGCTGGAATATTATTTGAGTAAAGCCCTTGTGTTCTTCTAGAGCCCAGGAGTGTGGTTTGGTTCTTTAACTTCCTATAGTGATGGAAAAGATGTACAGACTCTCATAGTCATTCCTGAGCTAAGGAATCTTACAGAGTCATCAGCTCTTGTATGTGGGAGGAAGGAGAAGAGCCAGCCCTCCTTCCTAGCTACCGGAGGGCACCTGCAAAATTGCCTGACTCAGAGGACACGTTCATTCCAGTAGAAGGAATTTGGGCAAACAGCAGAGACAGCCCCTCAGAACTCCTGAGATTTAGAGGTTGCAGGTCCTTTCACAGGAATAGCAACAACCATTGAAATTGGGAGTCTTTCAGTGTTATACTCCCCAGAACGACTTCCTGCCTCAGGACAGGGGCTACCTTCCTTTGTGCACTCTAAAGGAAGGAAGACCATTACCTGCTTCTTCTGTTGAAGTGGTGTTTTGTTTTTGTTTTGTATTTGTTTTGACCCAGTATTTGGAACTTGTAGTTTCCTAGTTCAATCTCTGGAAGTGCATCAGCACTAAGTGGGGAATACAGATAAGGAGATCAAGTCCTGCATATGGATGGATCAAAGCCAGAGGAAGATATTTTGCAAATTGCCAAAGTGCAGGCAGGTGTTTCCACCCTCAGTCTCCTTCTTGGCGCTCCAGATTCACCATTGCCAAGATTGGAATCCTCCTGGGATCCTTGTCAATTATGTCTGGATTCCTCTTCCTGCTTGTTTTGTGTGTGTGGGAAAGATGGGAGGTGTACCTTTAAGGCCATTATTGAGCCTAAAATCATTAACATGTATGCTGACCTAGGAGCTTGGATTTCCAGCATGCCTGCATTTCCTATTGCATTTCTTTTGAATGCTATTCCCTACAGGCCCCAGCCTCTTGCTCAGATCCATGGGAGCCACTGTTCCCTTTTGGGACCTGATGGATCAGGGATTGGTTCTCTGTTGCCAGGATAATGGTCCATATCCTTGCCCAGAGAAGCCCCACACTCTCCCTACTAGCCAAGGTGACTTTTTTTAGGTCCCTGTTGTTCTGAAATCCATGGTCTCAAACATTCACCAGTTTACACACTCAGTCTCAGTTTACACAGTTACACTGACTTGTCCGAAATTGGGAACTGGGCTTGACCCCCTCGACCTAGGGACACCTACAGATTGAAAGTGAGCAGATAAGAAGCATCTATCATGCAAATGGATGCCAAAACAAAGCAGGGGTAGGAATACTTCTGTCAGACAAAACAGACTACAAAAAAGAGTGTAATAAGACACAAAGAAGGACACTACATCAGAATAATGGAGACAATGCAACACGAAGATAGAACAATTCTAAATATTTAGACACCCAACATAGGAGCACCCAAATACATAAAACAGTTCATAACAACCATAAAGGAACTAACTGACAGTAATAAAATATAGTAGGGGACTCTAACACTCCACTTCTATTAATGGAGACATGATCCAAGCTGAAAATCAACAAGGAAACGATGGCTTTGAGTGATGCACTGGTTTTAACAGATGTATGCAGAATATTCCACCCTAAAACAGCAAAATACTCATTCCTTTCAAGTGCACATGGAACATTCTCCAGAAGAGATCACATATTAGGCCACAAAACAAGTCTCAACAAATTCAAAAAGATGGAAATCATCTTTTTTGACCATAATGCTATGGAACTAGAAATCAACCACAAGAAAAAATCTAGAAAGACCATGTATACATGGACGTTAAATAACATGCTACTGAACAACAAATGGGTCAACCAAGAATTCAAAGAAGAAATCAAAAATTACATGGAAACAAATAAAAATGACATGACAAGGGTCCCAAAATTTGGGATACAGCAAAAGTGAATCTAGGAGGACAGGTTACAGCAATACAGGCTCACCTCCAAAAGCAAGAAAAATCTCCAATAACATAACCTGATACAAAACGATCTAGCAAAAGAAAAACACAGAGCTCTAGAGCAGTCGATCATCCTTGGCAAGTCGGAGCTCTTGCTGTTGGGCCCATGCATGACTTCCATGTCTGCTCTATGTCCCAGCCTGGATGGTGTTCTTTCTTCCAGAATAATTCCTACTGGGGCCACTGGGGAATCAACCCTTTAGGGAATTCTAGAATGAGAGAAACTGCCAAAAAGGCCCGGGAAACAACTACCCCTTTCACATTTGTTGTATTAAGGTGGCCAATTAGCTTTCTCTTTCTGGAACATACAACAGTGGTTTTTTGAGAAGATCCTCTCAGGCTCTGATCCTCTGGGGATCTCATGAAAATACAGATTCTGATTCAGTAACACTGGGAGGGACCTGAGACTCTGCATTTCAATATGCTCCCAGCTGATGCCGAGGCCACTTGTCCCAGGACCACACTGAGAAACAAGGTGCCAGTGGACCATTCGACAAAAGTTATCTGTTTCACCACCAAAAACAGAATCTTCAGCAACATTTTAGCAGCAACAAAGAGGTGTTTTTATTGTCAGGAAGATAAACAGCCAGGGTGGGGCTTTGTCCACACCTGCAGGCCTCTCCTCTCGTTCTCCTCCAGGATATATCGAGGCAGGATGGAAGGGGGTCAATAATGTGTGAATTTCATTAGGCCAGTGGCTTTACTTTCCTTTGCCCTCCCATATCTCTGTGATGTGTGCAGAGCACAAACTCCTTTCAAGAGGAATGGCTGAGGCTGAAAGGGGGTAGGGTGAGAGCCTGAGCTCCTGAGTCAGCCCTGGCATGTGGGCAGAGGCAGGTGCTGGTGGCCACTCTGTGTGTGGTACGTGGGGTCACTTGGAAATCCCCACGAACTGGCCAGAGGAGCTTGAGAGAGGAGTGGCATAAGACATTGCTATAAACTACACGGATTTCCCAAAGGATTTTACAAGTGCTCACAAAAGTTTTAACCTGAGCCTTGTGGGTCCTTTATGAACAGGGAGATTATGGTCAGGCTTTGCCACAGCCTAAGGGTGCAGAACAACGGGCCTCTGTGGAGCCAGGCATTCATATTGAAGATAAAATATTCGCTGGGTGGTCCAGGATAATGAAGGCATTTATTACTCCGGCTAAGCACATGTATGTCAGACTGATCCACAGATTACCCGTACAGAGTCTGGGCTCATGAGGGCTCCAGAAGGGTGAGGCTGGCTGGGTATAGATTTGGGATTAAGGCACCAAAGATCAAAGTGGCTCAGGAGGACGAAAGAGCTGTGACCTGGGGATACAATGGAAGGAGGAATACCATTGCACTGAAAACTGAGACTGGTTTCCAAGAGTGTCTTTAAAAACAGAACTACAGAGAAAATGGTCTCAATCCAGCCCTCAGAGGGAAAACACACACCAAAAAAAAAAAAAAAAAAGCAATGGAAATTTATGAAGGGCTTAGGAAGCCAGGTGTCCTGGTGACTTGAGCACAGATCCACAGTTGGAATCTGAGAGGACAAACCGTTGGGTTGGCCATGACCTGATAAGTGACCTTGGACCAGTCGCATTTGCCTTTCATTTTCCTCATCTGCTGGGGACAGAGGTTGACTCTAGGTTCCAAAGTTGGCAGGCCTACAGCAGAATGCAGCTCAAAATGCATATTTACTCCATTCCATTTTGTCTACAAAAGATAATTTGGGGGCACCTGGGTGGCTCAGTCAGTTAAGCGTCTGCCTTCGGCTCAGATCATGATCCCAGGGTCCTGGGATCGAGTCCCATGTCAGGCTCCCACTCAGCACAGAGTCTGCTTCTCCCTCTTCCTCTCTCCCTCTTCCCTGTTCATGCTCTCTCTCTCTCTCTCTTAAATAAATAAATAATAAAAATATATTTTTTTAAAAAATATAATTTGTAAGCCTTGGTGGAACACCTAAGAATGCCAGGTAAGGAGTAGAATTTTCCAGAATAGGAGTACCAAATGTGCCAGGTACCACACCCTCTTATTAGCTTTAGGAGAAAATTTTTCTAAACAAACACAATTCAGTGAGTTTTGACACATGTGTATATCCATGAGAATGAACATATACATCATTCTCAAAAGTTCCCTGATACCCTTATAATCCTTCCCTCCCCTAACCGTCCCATCACCAGGTAATAACTGGTCTATTTTCTGTCGCTTTATTTATTTATTTATTTATTTATTTATTTATTTATTTATGTGCAAGGGTGCTCTTTATTTTTTTATTTAAATTCAATTAATTAACATATAATGTAGAGGCCAGTGATTCATCAGTCTCATATAACACACAGTGGTCATTACTCATGTGCCCTCCTTAATGCCCATCACCCAGTTACCCCATCCCCTTGCCCCCCTCTCCTCCAGCAACCCTCAGTTTGTTTCTTGTGATTAAGAGTCTCTTATGGTTTGTCTCCCTCTCTTTCGTCTTGTTTTATTTTTTCTCTCTTCCCCTATGATCCTCTGTTTTGTTTCTTAAATTCCACATATGAGTGAGATCATATGATAATTGTCTTTCTCTAATTAACTTATTTTGCTTAGCATGATACCCTCCAGTTCCATCCACATCATTGCAAATGGCAAGATTTCACTTTTTTGATGGCTGAGTAGTATTCCATCATATATACCACATATATGTCATTCTATATATATACCACATCTTCTTTATACATCCGTCGATGGACAGCTGGGCTCTTTCCATAGTTTGGCTATTGTGGACATAGCTGCTATAAACATTGGGGTGCAGGTGCCCTTTCGGATCCCTACATTTGTATCTTTAGGGTAAATACCTAGTAGTACAATTGCTGGGTCATAGGGTAGTTCTATTTAACTTTTTGAGAAACATCCAAATTGTTCTCCAGAGTGCTGCACCAGTTTGCATTCCCACCAACAGGGCAAAAGTTTTCCCCTTTTTCTTCATCATCTCCAGCATCTGTCATTTCCTGACTTGTTAATTCTAGCCATTCTGACTGGTGTGAGGTGGTATCTCATTATGGTTTTGATTTATATTTCCCTGATGCCAAGTGATGTTGAGCATTTTTTCATGTCTGTTGGACATTTGTATGTTTTCTTTGGAGAAATGTCTATTCATGTCTTCTGCCCATTTCTTGATTGGATTATTTATTATTTGGGTGTTGAGTTTAAAGTTCTTTATAGATTTTAGATACTAGCCCTTTATCTGATAAGACATTTGCAAATATCTTCTACCATTCTGTTGGTTGTCTTTTGGTTTTGTCAACGTTTCCTTTGCTGTGCAAAAGCTTTTTATCTTGATGAAGTCCCAATTGTTCATTTTTGCCTTTGTTTCCCTTGCTTTCTGTCACTTTAAATTAATTTTGCATCCCCTAGAATTTTATATACATGGAAACAGGATGTACAGTATGTACAGTATGGCTTGTTTTGTTCACCATAATAATTTTCAGATTCAACTATGTTGTGTGCATCATTAGTTTGTTACTTTTCATTGTTGAGTAATATTCCATTATATGGATATACTAAAATTTGTTCACCCATTCACCTGTTGATGAACATTTCAGTTTTGTCCAGTTTGCTTTTCTAGATTAAGCTGCTGTGAATATTCATGTTCCCATCTTTGTATGGACATATGCTTTCATTTCTCTGGGAATGAAATACCTACATTGAATGGGAAACGTAACTTTTTAAGAAACTGCCAAATTATTTTTCCAAATGATTGTACCATTTTACACTTCTATCAGCAGACTGGGACAGTTCCAGTTGCTTCATATCCTTGCCAACACTTGGTGTGGTCAGTCTTTTTAATGTTAATTATACTTGTAAATTTTGTAGTGGTGTCTCAATATGATTTTCATTTGCATTTCCTTAATGACTAATGATGTTGCACATCTTTTCATGCATATATTTGCCATTTTAAAACTTTCTTTGGTGAAGTGGCTGTTCAGATCTTTTTCCGTTTAACAAAAAAACTTGAATTGTCTTAATATTGAGTTGCAAGAATTGCTTATATATTCTAGATACAAGTCTTCTTCCAATATATGTTTTGCAAATATCTTCTCCCATTTTTGCCTCATGGAGGATTTTTGAGAATCAAGAAGTTACAGCTTGGTCGGGGCAGATGGTACTGTAGGCTGGTGTGTTTCATTCTAGAGTCTCTGGTACTTTAGTAGCTGCTTCTGCTGCCAGATCCTCCTCCAATTCTCTCTCACCACAGTGACATGAAAACATCAGGTCACCTCCACTTAAAATTGCTGGCCAGCTCTGGCCTCCACTGCCCACCCTCCACCTCATTTGAAGCAACGGTGCCCTCTTTCCATAATTTTCTTCCTTATTTGGTAACACACAGGGGCATTTTTTTTCCTTGTATATCAGATTGTTGCAACGTATGCTTTAAATAAATGCAATTTTGTCAGTTATAGCCCAATTAAAAAAAATCAAGCATCATGTAGCAGTTACTATTGCTGCATAACAAATGACCCCAAATCTTATAGTCCAAATAACCATCCTTTGTTATTGCTCAGAAGCCTACAGTTCTGCTGATAGGAGGCAAGCTCAACTGATCTCAGGTGGGCTTGCTCGCACATCTGCAGTCATATGGAATCTCAGTCTCTCTGTAAGTGGCTCAACAGAATTCAGCCCCCATATTACCATTAGCCTGCTGTTTCTGTCTCTGTGGTTCCAGTTCACCACATTGCAGTACTAACACAGCTTCCAGCAGGCTCTGGAATCCCTCTCATGTGCTGCTGGTCTCAGAGGGTTTGTAGCCCTCTAGGACTGTCTTGATTTGGTTCTCTGAGAAAAACATTTAAGTAAAGTAGCTTATTCCAGGAAATTGAGAAGTGGAGAAGGAAAGGAAGGTAGAGGGGCAGCCAATAGAGTGTCTGTGTTAATAAAGAGGCTACCACTGTGGGAAACTGGGGTACAGTCGACAAAACCAAAAGACAGGTACAGGGGATGTGCCTCCAGATTGTCCCATCCAAGGGACAAAGAATGGAAACTTTGCTGAGGCTGAGAATCATCTGGTGAGAGTCATGCGAGCCTCTTTCCTCCTTAATCAGGGCTTTGACTCTGAGGTTTCTCCCTCAAGGCTTTACTGCAAAGGAGTTGCTGGCCCTAGAGTCTGGGAATCGTCTTGTGAGCTAGGTTCCCATTAACCTATTTTAAGACCGCTACAAGTAGGCAATATTTGCCATGTTCAGGGACCTGGTGGGTAATCACAAAAAGGAGATGGACTCAAACAATACCAGAAATAAGTCTGACCTGTTTTCCTTTGCAGCATAATCATCTAAAGCCACTTTTGAGGGACCAAGGGGGTTGGATTTCTGCATTTAAGGGTTCTGGTGTGCATTGGCTGTACCTGTTACAGCAGGTAACAGCTTTGCTATGGATCAGCAGGATGGAATACCCATCAGAAGCCACCACTCCATCATCTTGTGCATGCATCACCAAACAGAAATCTGCTTTTAATGAAGCAGCAGATATTTTTAGTGATTTATCAGGAAACATTTTGTTACATGGGATGATGGATTACTGCAGAACATTAGAGTAATCCCTGCAGCCTCATGATTTGAAAGTCTATGAAGGAATTTAAGCAGTTGGATGCAAGCAGGCTTAACAGTAGGAAGAGTTTAAAATGGCCTAATTTCTCAGAATATATTGTGTCAAAACTTGCACAGTGTGGCTTCTGAACTTGCTGTGCTCAAAAAATGAACAAGGGTTGTGACAAGTCCCTGGTTCAGATCCAAAGATTCTCTCCCAGACTCTGACTAAATGTTTCTGGACCTGCATATTTTTCTGCCCTTCAGATTTTCACCATCTTACAAGGCTGTGTTGGACCACCATTTTGGCTCTTGTCCCCTCCCCTGCCTATCACCAGCCACACTTTCAATCTATTGTATAGATTGATACCAATCTGAGTAACTTCTTGCTTCCAGGCTGAATAGCCCCAGCAATATTAAGATTCACACAGAGGTTAATGGATTAGCACATTCATTTATTTCAGGAAGTAGTGTTGAAAGTATCTGTGTGACCAATATTAGGGGGCTCAGCAAACACAAACCTCCAACATTTACTTACACTGTCCCAATGTCAAACATTCCAGTTCAAAGGCAGGGGAAAAAAACAATGTTCCAGTTCAACGGCCATGGGGCAGGAGGGATTCTCTCTAAGTCAGGAGACGGACAGCCTTTTTGTTCTATTCTGGCCTTCAGTTGATTGGATGTGGCCCACCCACACTGAAGAGAGCAATCTGCTTCACTGTCTGCCAATTTAAATGTCAATCTCAGGGGCAGAGCAAGATGGTGGAGGAGTAGGAGACCTGGATTTCGTCTGGTCCCAGGAATTCAGCTGGATAGGGATCAAACCATTCTGAACCCCTATGAACTCAACAGGAGATCGAAGAAAAGAATAGCAACAACTCTCTGAACAGAAAAGCGACCACTTTCTGGAAGGTAGGACTTGCGGAGAAATGAATCCGAGGCGATATTCAGGAGGATAGATGGTGGGGGAGGGGGCCTCCGTCAGCCGCTTCTGGCAAGTGATAGAGCAGCAGAGCACAAAATCAGAACTTTTAGAAGTCGGCTCCGCTGAGGGACATCGCTCCAGTGGCTAAGTGGGGGGTGAAACCTTCATGGAACAGTGTGGTCTCAGGACCCTTGGGGTCACAGAAAGACCAGGGGTGCCTGAGTGCAGCAGAGCTCCCAGGTATCGGAGCAGGGAAGCCAGCTGCAGAGACAGAGCCAAGGAGTGGGCTCTCAGCTCAGGGTTGTCACAAACCATGATCTGCGGCACAGTCGGGCCACTGCTCTTCCATCAGGGACCCAACAAGCGGCAGATCTGGGGAGACTCCCCTTCGTCCCCCAGGAGGAGCAGTGCGGGAGCACACTGCAGGGATCTGCTGGGTTTGGAGACTCCACATGGGGTCGTGCACCAGAGATAGAAATGTTCAGTCACAGGCCGGGTGAGTACAGAGTACGGCTGGCGACCGGGGAGACAGGAGTGACTGACTGCTTTTATCTGGGGGCTCACTGAGGAGTGGGGCCCTGAGTTCTCGGCTCCTCTGGGGCAGAGATTGGGAGGCCGCCATTTTCACTCTCGTCCTCCAAAGCTGTACAGAAAGCATGCAGGGAACAAAAGCTCCCGAGAGCAAACCCTAGCAGATTACTTAGCCGGGACCCGGCAAGGGTGGGGCAATTCCGCCTCCGGCAAAGACATTTGGGAACCATGGCAACAGGCCTCTCCCCCAGAAGATCAGCAGGAACAGTCAGCCAAGACCAAGTTTACGGATCAATGAGAACGGCAGAACCCCAGCGCTAGGGGAATACTGCACATAGAATTCATTGCTTTTTTACCAAGATTCTTCAGTCTTTCAAAGTTAATTTTTTTTAACTGTCTTTTATTCTTCCTTTTTTTAATTTTTCTTTTTCCCTTTTTCAACCAACATCTTATCAATCCCTTTTTAAAAAAAAATACCCTAAATCTCTAGTGTATGGCTTTGTTCTAGTCTCCTGCCGGATCACATTCGCTCCCTTTTTTTTCTTTTTTAAATCCTCTTCTTTCTTTTATCAACCAACTTCTTATCTTATCAATTCCTTTTATAAAATCTTTTATAATTTTCATCTTTACAGTCATATTCCATCCCTTCATCGTATTAACCCTTATTTTTGTACATATATAAGTTTTTCTCTCTTTAAAGGTTTGGGAGGCACTTTCTTCTAACAGACCAAAATACACCCAAAATCTAGTGTGTGGCACTGATCTATGCACCAGCCCGATCATATTTGATCATATTCTGTTTTGTTTTGTTTTGTTTTGTTTTTGTTTGTTTTTATCTTTTTCTTTTTCTTTTTTTTTCCTTTTCTTTTTTCTTTCTTTCCCATTCTTTTCCCCCAGTATCAGGTCTTTTCTGATTTGTTTCGAGTATACTTTCTGGGGACGTTGTTACCCTGTTAGCATTTTGTTCTCTCATTCATCTATTCTCCTCTGGACAAAATGACAAGACTGAAAAAATCACCTCAACAAAAAAAACAAGAGGCAGTACCGACTGCCAGGGATCTAATCAATATGGACATTAGCACGATGCTGGAACTAGAGTTCAGAATGATGATTTTAAAGATACTAGCTGGGCTTGAAAAAAGCATGGAAGTTATTAGAGAAATGCTTTCTGGAGAAATAAAAGAACTAAAATCTAACGGAGTCAAAATGAAAAAGCCTAATAATGAGGTGCAATAAAAAATAGGGGCGCTAACTACTAGGATAAATGAGGCAGAAGAGAGAATTAGTGATATAGAAGACCAAATGATGGAAAATAAAGAAGCTGAGAAAAAGAGAGAGAAACAAATACTGGATCACGAGGGCAGAATTCAAGAGATAAGTGACGAAACATTAGAATAATTGGGATCCCAGAAGAAGAAGAAAGAGAGAGAGGGGCAGAAGGTATATTGGAGCAAATTATAGCAGAGAACTTCCCTAATTTGGGGAAGGAAACAGGCATCAAAATCCAGGAGGCACAGAAACCCCTTGAAAATCAATAAAATAGGTCAACACCCCATCTAATAGTAAAACTTATGTGTCTCAGAGACAAAGAGAAAATCCTGAAAGCAGCTCGGGACAAGAGGTCTGTAACCTACAATGCTAGAAACATTGGATTGGCAACAGACCTATCCACACAGACCTGGCAGGCCAGAAATGGCATGGTATATTCAGAGCACTAAATGAGAAAAATATGCAGCCAAGAATACTATATCCAGCTAGGCTGTCATTGAAAATAGAAGGAGAGATAAACAGCTTCCAGGACAAACAAAAACTAAAGGAATTTGCAAACACAAAACCAGCTCTACAAGAAATCTTGAAAGGGGTCCTCTAAGCAAAGAGAGAGCCTAAAAGCAACAGACCAGAAAGGAACACAGACAATATACAGTAACAATCACCTTACAGGCAATACAATGGCACTAAATTCCTATCTTTCAATAGTTACCCTGAATGTAAATGGGCTAAATGCCCCAATCAAAAGACACAGGCTATCAGATTGGATAAAAAGACAAGACCCATCGATATGCTGTCTGCACAAGACTCATTTTAGACCCAAAGACACCCCCAGACTGAAAGTGAGGGGGTGGAAAACCATTTACCATGCTAATGGACACCAAAAGAAAGCTGGGGTGGCAATCCTTATATCAGACAAATTAGATTTTAAACCAGGGACTGTAATAAGAGATGAGGAAAGATACTATATCCTACTTAAAGGATCTATCCAACAAAAAGATCTAACAATTGTAAATACCTATGCCCCTAACATGGGAGCAGCCACTTATATAAGGCAATTAATAACAAAAGCAAAGAAACACATCAACAACAATACAATAGTAGTGGGGGACTTTAACACCCCCCTCAATGAAATGGACAGATCATCTAAGCAAAAGATCAACAAGGAAATAAAGACTTTAAATGACACACTGGACCAAATGGACTTCACAGACATATTCCATCCCAAAGCAACAGAATACACATTCTTCTCTAGTGTCCATGGAACATTCTCCAGAATCGATCACATCCTAGGTCACAATCAGGTCTCAACTGGTACCAAAAGATTGGGATCATTCCCTGAATATTTTCAGACCACAATGCTTTGAAACTAGAACTCAATCACAAGAGGAAAGTCAGAAAGAACTCAAGTATATGGAGGCTAAAGAGCATCCTACTGAAGAATGAATGTGTCAATCAGGAAATTAAAGAAGAATTAAAAACATTCATGGAAACCAATGAAAATGAAAACACAACTGTTCAAAATCTTTGGGATGCAGCAAAGGCAGTCCTAAGAGGAAAGTATATAGCA
Source organism: Phoca vitulina (assembly GCF_004348235.1). Lineage (NCBI taxonomy): Eukaryota > Metazoa > Chordata > Mammalia > Carnivora > Phocidae > Phoca > Phoca vitulina. The sequence continues at coordinate 32,182,799 of NW_022589725.1, read as the reverse complement.
ATTCAAGCCTTTCTCAAGAAACAAGAAAGGTCTCAAATACACAACCTAACCCTACAGCTAAAGGAGCTGGAGAAAGAACAGCAAATAAAGCCTAAACCCAGCAGGAGAAGAGAAATAATAAATATCAGAGCAGAAATCATTGAAATAGAAACCAAAAAAGCAGTAGAACAGATCAACAAAACTAGGAGTTGGTTCTTTGAAAGAATTAACAAGATTGATAAACCCCTGGCCTGACTTATCAAAAAGAAAAGAGAAATGACCCAAATCAACAAAATCATGAATGAAAGAGGAGAGATCACAACCAACACCAAAGAAATACAAACAATTATAAGAACATATTATGAGCAACTATATGCCAGCAAATTAGATTATCTGGAAGAAATGGAGGCATTCCTAGAGATGTATCAACTACCAAAACTAAACCAGGAATAAATAGAAAACCTGAACAGACCTATAACCACTAAGGAAATTGAAGCAGTCATCAAAAATCCCCCAACAAACAAAAGCCCAGGGCCAGATGGCTTCCCAGGGGAATTCTACCAAACATTTCAAGAAGAATTAATACCTATTCTTCTGAAACTGTTCCAAAAAATAGAAATGGAAGGAAAACTTCCAAACTCGTTTTATGAGGCCACCATTACTTTGATCCCAAAACCAGACAAAGACCCCATCAAAAAGGAGAATTACAGACCAATATCCTTGATGAACATGGATGCAAAAATTCTCACCAAAATACTAGCCAATAGGATCCAACAGTACATTAAAAGGATTATTCACCACAACCAAGTGGGATTTATTCCTGGGCTGCAAGGTTGGTTCAACATCCGCAAATCAATCAATGTGATTCAATACATTAACAAAAGAAAGAACAAGAATCATATGATCCTCTCAATAGATGCAGAAAAAGCATTTGACAAAGCACAGCATCCATTCTTGATATAAACTCTTCAGAGTATATGGATAGAGGGTACACACCTCAATATCATAAAAGCCATTATGAAAAACCCACAGCAAATATCATTCTCAATGGGGAAAAACTGAGAGCTTTCCCCCTAAGGTCAGGAACGCAGCAGGGATGTCCACTATCACCACTGCTATTCAACATAGTATTAGAAGTCCTAGCCACAGCAATCACAAAACAAAAAGAAGTAAAAGGCATCTGAATTGGCAAAGAAGAAGTCAAACTCTCACTCTTTGCAGATGATATGATAGTTTATGTGGAAAACCCAAAAGACTGCACCCCAAAACTGCTAGCACTCATACAGGAATTCAGTCAAGTGGCAGGATATA
>NW_022589725.1:32180991-32181499 GCF_004348235.1 Phoca vitulina | reverse complement strand
AATGGTTGAAAGACCTCAATGTGAGATAGGAGTCCATCAAAATCCTAAAGGAGAACACAGGCAGCAACTTCTTCAACCTCAGCTGCAGCAACTTCTTCCTAGAAACATCGCCAAAGGCAAGGGAAGCAAGGGAAAAATGAACTATTGGGACTTCATCAAGATAAAAAGCTTTTGCACAGCAAAAGAAACAGTCCACAAAACCAAAAGACAACAGACAGAATGGGAGAAGCTATTTGCAAATGACATATCAGATAAAGGGCTAGTATCCAAAATCTATAAAGAACTTATCAAACTCAACACCCAAAGAATAAATTATGCAATCAAGAAATGGGCAGAAGTCACGAACAGACATTTTTCCAAAGAAGACATCCAAATGGCCAACAGACACATGAAAAAGTACTCAACATCGCTTGGCATCAGGGAAATCCAAATCAAAACCTCAATGAGATACCACCTCACATCAGTCAGAATGGCTAAAATTAACAAGTCAGGAAATGACAGATGTTGG